>NC_039360.1:52938646-52938821 GCF_003573695.1 Papaver somniferum
TATTTAGTCAGTTGTAATGGGTGGTTTAGATTAGCCCACTTGGATAGTCCGTGGACGTCAGATATTGAGAGAGTGAGTGAGTATTTATTCTCAAGTCTGTGTAATGAAACATTAAGCAAATTATTAATCAAATTAGAATTGTGTTCTTCTTAGGCTGTGTTCTTTGAACTCAGAG
>NC_039360.1:54346945-54354001 GCF_003573695.1 Papaver somniferum
ATAAATAAAACTCTTAAATAAATTATTTATCAAGTTAAAAACTTGCAAAAAATAATTTCAAGTAGACACGGACTTGGTGCTTGGTACACGCGCATGGGCATGGGTCGAAACATGTATTTTACGCCCCACCCGCTCCACCCACATTGTTTTACAACATATCCATCAGAAACGTCAGATGAGAAACGTCGTTCTTTCCCATTGTTACAAGGAATAATAATGTGTTAAGATTGTTGGAGTCTTGCAACAATACAAGAAACGTCAGATGTATCAAACAATAAATATAAATAACCGTATCAAACAACTCTACCACGAACAAATTGATGAGGGCAGAATCACAGGTTCAACAAGCTGTCCTTAACACATTAGTTCGCGGGTATACTCTAAAGTAATGCTAAACCCCAACGTACGAAGATGTGTCCAGGATAAGACTGCCCGATATAACTTATATTAGCACAATACAAGTTACCCACTCTTAAACTCAGCAACGGGGATGGAAGTTAAACGCCGCACGAAAATAAAAGCAAGAAGATGAAGAAAAGACCAAGAGATGGTCGCTACTTGTGTATTTTGAAAAGAGATTTTCGAGTTGTATTTATAGGAAAACTAACTTGCAAATCAAGTTAGGTTTAGGTTTTTTCTTATAAAACGAGTTTTGTTTCTTGTAAAACAATTAAACACAAAAAAGGAATTTTCAATAAATAAAACTCTTAAATAAATTATTTATCAAGTTAAAAACTTGCAAAAAATAATTTCAAGTAGACACGGACTTGGTGATTGGTACACGCGCATGGGCATGGGTCGAAACATGTATTTTTTCGCCCCACCCACATTGTTTTACAACATATCCATGAGTAACGTCAGATGAGAAACGTCGTTCTTTCCCATTGTTACAAGGAATATTAATGTGTTAAGATTGTTGGAGTCTTGCAACAATACAAGAAACGTCAGATGTATCAACCAATAAATATAAAGAACCGTATCAAACAAATCTACCAAGAACAAATTGATGAGGGCAGAATCACAGGTTCAACAAGCTGTCCTTAACACATTAGTTCGCGGGTATACTCTAAAGTAATGCTAAACCCCAACGTGCGAAGATGTGTCCAGGATAAGACTGCCCGATATAACTTGTATTAGCACAATACAAATTACCCACTCCTAAACTCAGCAACGAAGATGGAAGTAAAACGCCGCACGAAAATAAAAGCAAGAAGATGAAGAAAAGTAGACCTAGAGATGGTCGTTGCTTGTGTGTTTTGAAAAGAGATTTTCGAGTTTTATTTATAGGAAAATTAACTTGCAAATCAAGTTAGGTTTAGGTTTTTTCTTATAAAACGAGTTTTGTTTCTTGTAAAACAATTAAACACTAAAAAAGGAATTTTTCCATAAATAAAACTCTTAAATAAATTATTTATCAAGTTAAAAACTTGCAAAAAATAATTTCAAGTAGACACGGACTTGGTGCTTGGTACACGCGCATGGGCATGGGTCGAAACATGTATTTTACGCCCCACCCGCTCCACCCACATTGTTTTACAACATATCCATCAGAAACGTCAGATGAGAAACGTCGTTCTTTCCCATTGTTACAAGGAATAATAATGTGTTAAGATTGTTGGAGTCTTGCAACAATACAAGAAACGTCAGATGTATCAAACAATAAATATAAATAACCGTATCAAACAACTCTACCACGAACAAATTGATGAGGGCAGAATCACAGGTTCAACAAGCTGTCCTTAACACATTAGTTCGCGGGTATACTCTAAAGTAATGCTAAACCCCAACGTACGAAGATGTGTCCAGGATAAGACTGCCCGATATAACTTATATTAGCACAATACAAGTTACCCACTCTTAAACTCAGCAACGGGGATGGAAGTTAAACGCCGCACGAAAATAAAAGCAAGAAGATGAAGAAAAGACCTAGAGATGGTCGCTGCTTGTGTATTTTGAAAAGAGATTTTCGAGTTGTATTTATAGGAAAACTAACTTGCAAATCAAGTTAGTTTTAGGTTTTTTCTTATAAAACGAGTTTTGTTTCTTGTAAAACAATTAAACACAAAAAAGGAATTTTCAATAAATAAAACTCTTAAATAAATTATTTATCAAGTTAAAAACTTGCAAAAAATAATTTCAAGTAGACACGGACTTGGTGCTTGGTACACGCGCATGGGCATGGGTCGAAACATGTATTTTACGCCCCACCCGCTCCACCCACATTGTTTTACAACATATCCATCAGAAACGTCAGATGAGAAACGTCGTTCTTTCCCATTGTTACAAGGAATAATAATGTGTTAAGATTGTTGGAGTCTTGCAACAATACAAGAAACGTCAGATGTATCAAACAATAAATATAAATAACCGTATCAAACAACTCTACCACGAACAAATTGATGAGGGCAGAATCACAGGTTCAACAAGCTGTCCTTAACACATTAGTTCGCGGGTATACTCTAAAGTAATGCTAAACCCCAACGTACGAAGATGTGTCCAGGATAAGACTGCCCGATATAACTTATATTAGCACAATACAAGTTACCCACTCTTAAACTCAGCAACGGGGATGGAAGTTAAACGCCGCACGAAAATAAAAGCAAGAAGATGAAGAAAAGACCTAGAGATGGTCGCTGCTTGTGTATTTTGAAAAGAGATTTTCGAGTTGTATTTATAGGAAAACTAACTTGCAAATCAAGTTAGGTTTAGGTTTTTTCTTATAAAACGAGTTTTGTTTCTTGTAAAACAATTAAACACAAAAAAGGAATTTTCAATAAATAAAACTCTTAAATAAATTATTTATCAAGTTAAAAACTTGCAAAAAATAATTTCAAGTAGACACGGACTTGGTGATTGGTACACGCGCATGGGCATGGGTCGAAACATGTATTTTTTCGCCCCACCCACATTGTTTTACAACATATCCATGAGAAACGTCAGATGAGAAACGTCGTTCTTTCCCATTGTTACAAGGAATATTAATGTGTTAAGATTGTTGGAGTCTTGCAACAATATAAGAAACGTCAGATGTATCAACCAATAAATATAAAGAACCGTATCAAACAAATCTACCAAGAACAAATTGATGAGGGCAGAATCACAGGTTCAACAAGCTGTCCTTAACACATTAGTTCGCGGGTATACTCTAAAGTAATGCTAAACCCCAACGTGCGAAGATGTGTCCAGGATAAGACTGCCCGATATAACTTATATTAGCACAATACAAGTTACCCACTCTCAAACTCAGCAACGGGGATGGAAGTTAAACGCCGCACGAAAATAAAAGCAAGAAGATGAAGAAAAGACCTAGAGATGGTCGCTGCTTGTGTATTTTGAAAAGAGATTTTCGAGTTGTATTTATAGGAAAACTAACTTGCAAATCAAGTTAGGTTTAGGTTTTTTCTTATAAAACGAGTTTTGTTTCTTGTAAAACAATTAAACACAAAAAAGGAATTTTCAATAAATAAAACTCTTAAATAAATTATTTATCAAGTTAAAAACTTGCAAAAAATAATTTCAAGTAGACACGGACTTGGTGATTGGTACACGCGCATGGGCATGGGTCGAAACATGTATTTTTTCGCCCCACCCACATTGTTTTACAACATATCCATGAGAAACGTCAGATGAGAAACGTCGTTCTTTCCCATTGTTACAAGGAATATTAATGTGTTAAGATTGTTGGAGTCTTGCAACAATATAAGAAACGTCAGATGTATCAACCAATAAATATAAAGAACCGTATCAAACAAATCTACCAAGAACAAATTGATGAGGGCAGAATCACAGGTTCAACAAGCTGTCCTTAACACATTAGTTCGCGGGTATACTCTAAAGTAATGCTAAACCCCAACGTGCGAAGATGTGTCCAGGATAAGACTGCCCGATATAACTTGTATTAGCACAATACAAGTTACCCACTCTTAAACTCAGCAACGGGGATAGAAGTAAAACGCCGCAGGAAAATAAAAGCAAGAAGATGAAGAAAAGACCTAGAGATGGTCGCTGCTTGTGTATTTTGAAAAGAGATTTTCGAGTTGTATTTATAGGAAAACTAACTTGCAAATCAAGTTAGGTTTAGGTTTTTTCTTATAAAACGAGTTTTGTTTCTTGTAAAACAATTAAACACAAAAAAGGAATTTTTCCATAAATAAAACTCTTAAATAAATTATTTATCAAGTTAAAAATTTGCAAAAAATAATTTCAAGTAGACACGGACTTGGTGCTTGGTACACGCGCATGGGCATGGGTCGAAACATGTATTTTTCTCCCCACCCGCTCCACCCACATTGTTTTACAACATATCCATGAGAAACGTCAGATGAGAAACGTCATTCTTTCCCATTGTTACAAGGAATAATAATGTGTTAAGATTGTTGGAGTCTTGCAACAATATAAGAAACGTCAGATGTATCAAACAATAAATATAAAGAACCGCATCAAACAACTCTACCACGAACAAATTGATGAGGGCAGAATCACAGGTTCAACAAGCTGTCCTTAACACATTAGTTCGCGGGTATACTCTAAAGTAATGCTAAACCCCAACGTGCGAAGATGTGTCCAGGATAAGACTGCCCGATATAACTTGTATTAGCACAATACAAATTACCCACTCCTAAACTCAGCAACGAAGATGGAAGTAAAACGCCGCACGAAAATAAAAGCAAGAAGATGAAGAAAAGTAGACCTAGAGATGGTCGTTGCTTGTGTGTTTTGAAAAGAGATTTTCGAGTTTTATTTATAGGAAAATTAACTTGCAAATCAAGTTAGGTTTAGGTTTTTTCTTATAAAACGAGTTTTGTTTCTTGTAAAACAATTAAACACTAAAAAAGGAATTTTTCCATAAATAAAACTCTTAAATAAATTATTTATCAAGTTAAAAACTTGCAAAAAATAATTTCAAGTAGACACGGACTTGGTGCTTGGTACACGCGCATGGGCATGGGTCGAAACATGTATTTTACGCCCCACCCGCTCCACCCACATTGTTTTACAACATATCCATCAGAAACGTCAGATGAGAAACGTCGTTCTTTCCCATTGTTACAAGGAATAATAATGTGTTAAGATTGTTGGAGTCTTGCAACAATACAAGAAACGTCAGATGTATCAAACAATAAATATAAATAACCGTATCAAACAACTCTACCACGAACAAATTGATGAGGGCAGAATCACAGGTTCAACAAGCTGTCCTTAACACATTAGTTCGCGGGTATACTCTAAAGTAATGCTAAACCCCAACGTACGAAGATGTGTCCAGGATAAGACTGCCCGATATAACTTATATTAGCACAATACAAGTTACCCACTCTTAAACTCAGCAACGGGGATGGAAGTTAAACGCCGCACGAAAATAAAAGCAAGAAGATGAAGAAAAGACCTAGAGATGGTCGCTGCTTGTGTATTTTGAAAAGAGATTTTCGAGTTGTATTTATAGGAAAACTAACTTGCAAATCAAGTTAGGTTTAGGTTTTTTCTTATAAAACGAGTTTTGTTTCTTGTAAAACAATTAAACACAAAAAAGGAATTTTCAATAAATAAAACTCTTAAATAAATTATTTATCAAGTTAAAAACTTGCAAAAAATAATTTCAAGTAGACACGGACTTGGTGATTGGTACACGCGCATGGGCATGGGTCGAAACATGTATTTTTTCGCCCCACCCACATTGTTTTACAACATATCCATGAGAAACGTCAGATGAGAAACGTCGTTCTTTCCCATTGTTACAAGGAATATTAATGTGTTAAGATTGTTGGAGTCTTGCAACAATATAAGAAACGTCAGATGTATCAACCAATAAATATAAAGAACCGTATCAAACAAATCTACCAAGAACAAATTGATGAGGGCAGAATCACAGGTTCAACAAGCTGTCCTTAACACATTAGTTCGCGGGTATACTCTAAAGTAATGCTAAACCCCAACGTGCGAAGATGTGTCCAGGATAAGACTGCCCGATATAACTTGTATTAGCACAATACAAGTTACCCACTCTTAAACTCAGCAACGGGGATAGAAGTAAAACGCCGCAGGAAAATAAAAGCAAGAAGATGAAGAAAAGACCTAGAGATGGTCGCTGCTTGTGTATTTTGAAAAGAGATTTTCGAGTTGTATTTATAGGAAAACTAACTTGCAAATCAAGTTAGGTTTAGGTTTTTTCTTATAAAACGAGTTTTGTTACTTGTAAAACAATTAAACACAAATAAGGAATTTTTCCATAAAGAAAACTCTTAAATAAATTATTTATCAAGTTAAAAACTTGCAAAAAATAATTTCAAGTAGACACGGACTTGGTGCTTGGTACACGCGCATGGGCATGGGTCAAAACATGTATTTTTCGCCCCACCCGCTCCACCCACATTGTTTTACAACATATCCATGAGAAACGTCGTTCTTTCCCATTGTTACAAGGAATAATAATGTGTTAATATTGTTGGAGTCTTGCAACAATATAAGAAACGTCAGATGTACCAAACAATAAATATAAAGAACCGTATCAAACAACTCTACCACGAAAAAATTGATGAGGGCAGAATCACAGGTTCAACAAGCTGTCCTTAACACATTAGTTCGCGGGTATAATCTAAAGTAATGTTAAACCCCAACGTGCGAAGATGTGTCCAGGATAAGACTGACCGATATAACTTATATTAGCACAATACAAGTTACCCACTCTTAAACTCAGCAACGGGGATGGAAGTTAAACGCCGCAGGAAAATAAAAGCAAGAAGATGAAGAAAAGACCTAGAGATGGTCGCTGCTTGTGTATTTTGAAAAGAGATTTTCGAGTTGTATTTATAGGAAAACTAACTTGCAAATCAAGTTAGGTTTAGGTTTTTTCTTATAAAACGAGTTTTTTTTCTTGTAAAACAATTAAACACAAATAAGGAATTTTTCCATAAAGAAAACTCTTAAATAAATTATTTATCAAGTTAAAAACTTGCAAAAAATAATTTCAAGTAGACACGGACTTGGTGCTTGGTACACGCGCATGGGCATGGGTCAAAACATGTATTTTTCGCCCCACCCGCTCCACCCACATTGTTT